>NW_026896990.1:0-26594 GCF_033153095.1 Gastrolobium bilobum | reverse complement strand
AAGTGCTTAGTTTATGGTAAGAAGCATGTTTAAGTCCAGAACAAAAACAAAAATAGAATTTCAAAACATTTCTAAAGAGGAATGAGGAAGAGCATTTCAAAAAAAATTCATATATATCCATTTTCTCTCTTTTAGGGCTAACCACCTTGCTTCAAAATATCTTCTATTTATTGATATGAAAACAACCCAATAAGCCTTGCTTTTCTTTCTCCATCCAAGGGCTGAAAATACTCTTTCCTTTTCATGTTAATCCAATAGGTTTCCTTACTCCAGCTCAAATCAACTTCAAACGTGTGAGAATGGGAGACTTCTTCCTTGTATGTGTGAGTTTCAAATGTTTTTAACTTGTTGAAGGTATGGATCCTGTGACATTTAAAGGTATGTGGGTATTTTGACCTTTTCCCTTTTTTGAGTGAGTAAATGGGTTATTTATTTTTCTCTGATTGTAATGATACAATCTTTCAAGATGGAATTTTCTTCTTTTTCTTCTTTTTGATTTCCT
Organism: Gastrolobium bilobum; assembly: GCF_033153095.1. Lineage (NCBI taxonomy): Eukaryota > Viridiplantae > Streptophyta > Magnoliopsida > Fabales > Fabaceae > Gastrolobium > Gastrolobium bilobum. The sequence continues at coordinate 26,092 of NW_026896990.1, read as the reverse complement.
TAGCTCTTGTTTAGTGCTGATGAGTTTCCAATTTACTATGTGTTAAGGATCAATATAAGCATGAAATTGATTTAAAAGTAATTAAAAGTTATGAGAATTATAATTAAATTGTTATTTTATTTTCAATAATATTCTCATAAGATTTCTTATATTTTGCAGTAAATTTCAGCTAAATAAAGAGATAAATTGGAGAGATCAAGTAGGGTTGCTTTGGATTTCTGAATCATTCAAGATCTTATCAAATCTTCGTTTGAATATTTTTAAGGAAGTTTCCATTAAATAAAAAAGGGAAGATTGGATCAAAGATATGATAGAAGATTATAGTAAAAATTCCTTTGAAGATATTATGGAAAATTAAAAGATATGATTTCATCCCTATAAAAGGCATCTCTTGGAAACACAAAGACACAATTCGATAGAGGCAACAATATTAAAAGGAAGAGACTCATGCTGGAGATCAGGATTCCGGAGAACTTGAGGATTGAAGACCATTGTTCTTTCTTCTTCATCTTTTTCTTTTCTTTCTTTGTTATGAATTCTTCTTACTATTTTAATTTTTTAAAGTCAGATATGTCTGGCTAATTTCTTTTTGTAGTTGGGATCACAGACCCAATGTGAATCGTTTTTAATTTTTAAATTGTTTTTATAAATAGTTTAATTTATTTAGTTTTATTATGCCTGTGTTAATTTTACCACATCCTTTATAGAGTTGATCCTTCTATTTTAGGGTTTTGAGGGTTAGAGCTCACAATAAAAATATTGGGGTTTTATTCTTGACAAAGGTAGAAAAACAACTTGTGTACGATGTAGACATAGGCTTACATAGATTGCGAACTTTTAGATTCATTTTCTTAATGCTTAACTCAAGAGGAATTACTAGGACACTAGGATTCTAATTGGTTTAAAGAGTTGAAATAACTAAGACATTAGGGTTCAACTATTTAATAGGGAAATAATGAATTATCTGAGCTGATAAATTAGTTAGTTATAAAATTCAATTTAGGAATATAAGGGAGGATCAGAGGTGAAGTGAATCCTGACTGCATTTTCTTTTACAATCTTAATTACTCTTATTTTCTTTCACATGGGTCCTTTCACTTATATACACTTCGATTAACCCATTACTAACCAATGTGAGACTCATCACACTTGAATTTACCAAAAATTTCCCCCTTTAGAGTGAAACCTGTAAGAACCCGCACCGTTAATTAAGGAAATTAAGTAATTAATTATATTAAATTAGGAAATGATTCCATAATTGACCCTAATAATTATTAAGAGGCTTTAATAATTATGATAAGTGATTAAGAATGCTGAAAGTCGCTTTTCGGAAGAAAAGTGCAGATACCGATTCTGCTAGTCGGTATAAATGCGTACCGAAAAAGTATCCCAAAAAATTATAATAAGGGCATGATAATTACTAGAATAATATGTAGGACTTGTAAAACGAGTTTCAAGTCAAAATAATGAGAACTGGTGCCAGAAACTGATACTGGCTATGAAAAGCGCGTACTGGAAAGGTGCTCCGAAAAATATAATAAAAATATGATAATTCTTGAAAAATTGTGTAGATTAAGAATCCTAAGTTTGGGATTAAAATTCTAAGCGTAGCAATTAAATTTATTACTGTGTGTTTTAAGCTTAAGTGGCTATTTATATGATTGACTCATGATCCTAGGGCAATTCCTTTTGTCTTGAGCGTGAGATTCTGGTCCTCCAGCAGCTGAGTGCTTCTCCTCTTGTCACCTTCACCTTCCCTCACTCTCTTGAACCAAAGGAGCCATTTTTACTCTTGGTTTCTCTAACTAAACACCTTGTGGTTGTGGGGAATAGCCTTGTGAGTGAGTGAGACTCCTTTTTCTGAGTATCCAGCTACTGTGAGGGAGTGTGGTTGGGTTGTGTTCCTTGTTGGTGAGGTAGGGGCCTTTACCTTGGCTTTGTGGAGCTTCATGGAGCTTTCTTTGTGTAGAAAGAAACCACCTTGCTGTGCATTTTCGTGCACCCTTCCAAGTCAGAATCTTGGGAACTAGTTGTGAGCTCCAAGAGCCTTCCTTTGTTGAGTTTGAAGCCTTTAGCAAGTGTTGAACCTTTGGTCTTGTGTTTTGATGATTAAAAGAGGTGTCTTGGTATGTTTAATGAGTTAAACAAGTAACCAACAGTTGTATGAACCTTAATGTGCCTAAAAATGCATGCTTTAACGTGTGTAAGTGTTAAAAATGGAACCTTGGATGGATATCTTCGCGAAACACAGAAACTGCATTTTGTCGTGAAATATTCGGATATTTGCTCGTGAAATATCTGGATATGTGTATCCGGATATTGATATCCGGATATGGGAATCTGGATATCCGGATATTGCCAGATGGATATCCGGATATTGGATATTCGGATATTGGATATCCGGATATGTCCCTGAGGAATATCCGGATATTCTGGGATTTCGTAGAACAGTAGTTGTGCTGTGTGTACAGTAGGCTACTGGGGGTTTGTGGGCCCTTGATTGATGAAGTTGAACTTCTGTAATTAATGAACTAAGTCAGAATCATGTGATTAAGGGCTTGTGACTTTGTTAGAAGCCTTAAGACGTAAAACGTAAAGGAAAGACGTTGTCCTTAAGTGTATGCATGTAGAGTTTGATTACTGATGTATTATTGGTCCATAACAGATTGTGATACTGCTGTGTTTGGGCTTTGAGATTGTGGACTCTTGGCTGGGATAGCTAGCTTGCAAGGTAAGTTTTTGTGTCCTCGGTTTAGCCATGTTGTGGTTCCACCATACCCCATGGGGGTATGGTTATATGCATGATATGTTACATGCTTTTGATGTTTTAGAAATGCTATTGAGTTGTTATATGCTAATGACTTTATGATATGCATGTGGTGTTCCACCTATATGGTAAGTCTGAGTATGTGGTACATACAAGATGGTGAGGCTGTGGGTGAGGTGCAAGCGGTGTTCCTTGTACTACATGTAGGTATAGACGTATTCATGCATTTCTGTGGCCAGTAGAATAGTTTAAACACACATGGCATGAATATCTTTTGCACTGCATAGTTTTGGAACTTATATTGCACATGTAAGTGAGCTTGGGATGGAAGATCCTTGAGGACCCCTTGTCTTACTGAGATTTCTAGTTTAGAGATCTCACCCCACGTTTGGGGAATGCTTATTTCAGGTTCAGGTAATGTTGGGGTTGAGGCCCCCAGGCGGCAGGAGGCCGGAGCTGAGTTAGATATTGCTGTTATTATATGCTGACTTGTTGGATGCTGGTTATGCATGCTGCTTTTATGCTTTTAGCTTCTTTATGACTTTGGATTATTTATGTTGAGACTTGGTCGTTTATGCTGTTGATTTGGTGAGCATGGGGATTGTCCATGCCACGTAGACTTGTTACGTCTTGCTTTATTTGGAGTTGTAATAATGTATCAGGATTATTGTCCGGATTACGTGATGTAATGGCATGACTTAGATACTCACTTTATATTTTATATTGAGGTATTTCAGTTAGTTGTCTTGCAATTTACATACAGGCATTGTTTCTATAAAATTGATTAAGTAATCAACTTGGCTAAGTATAATGACGTCATAATTGGAGAAGAAAAAGATATTCCGCAATTTTTAATTAAGCGCAGCTTAATACGATAGTATGATAACATTATCGGGTATACACGGGGTGTTACATTTTATGGTATCAGAGCAACGGTTCTAGGGCAAAGCCTGTATATATTGCAATGATTAAGATGTTTGGTTGTGTCTGTCTTGTGTGTTTTCTCCGTTGGTTGTTATTATGATGATGCATATGTGATCACATTGCGTGGGCCTGATCAACTCATATTTTGTGTAACTTGTGCAGAGTCATGGTAGGATCCAGGACAACACGTGAGACTGCTGAGGATCAACTCGATCCAATCCTAACTGCATTGGCTGAGTTGCAGAAGGCCACTACATTGGCCAACGTGGCAATGTTGGACGCTGCTAGAGAAGCGAACCAGAAGGCCACAGAGGATGCTCTTGAGGCAAATCGGTTGGCAACATGACCTTGATGAGGGCCATGTTGGAGGAGATGAGAGCTGGTCCAGCTGTTGGTTAGTTCCCACCGCCACCACCACCGCCGCCTCCACCTAGTGTTCAGGATGAGACCCTGAGTCACATTGGTAGTGCTACGCATGATGCTGGGGTGATGGAACCCTTCGTGGAGCCCGCTGAGGACAGAGATGCGATTGATCGCCGGCTGGATGCTTTCCGTAAGCATAAGCCACCTACTTTTGATGGGTCTTATGATCCTATTGCTGCTGCAAGATGGCTTCAGGCGCTAGACAAGATCTTTCGGTTCATGCAGTGTTCAGATCCGCAGAAGCTGATGTTCGCTACTTACATGCAGGAAGGCGATGCCCATGAGTGGTGGACAAACATTTCTCATGCCTACACAATGTAGGGTCGTGTGATGACGTGGCCGTTCTTCGAGGAATGTTTTCTGGGTCAGTACTTCCCGTAGGATGCACAGGAGAGGAAGCAAGGGGAGTTTGACAGGTTAGTACAGGGCTCATTGTCTGTTGACGAGTACCTGGCCAAGTTCACTGAGCTGGTGAAGTTTTCACACTTCAGGATGGCGAGGCCTACTCCTACATTCTTGGCTGCTAAGTTCTGCAGGGGACTTAGTGAGGATATTGTTGGTTACCTTGCTGGTTCTGTTTCGAGAGACTTTGGGACACTGGTTCAGCAGTGTCGAGATATTGAAGATTTCTACAGCACGAGTAAGGCTAAGAGGGCCAAGGTAGCTGAGACGACGACGAAGGTAGCTGGTAGTTCCACTTCTTGGAGAGACAGGATGTTTGGGACCAAGGGCAAAGGAAAGCAGATGGAAACTCGGCAAGTGCCGAATCAGTTCAAGAGGATTTCTGCTCAGGGGAGTGCAGTGAGACCTCCTGCTCCCAGGTGTTCGGGAAGCAGGAAGACTCACTTTGGACCGTGTTCTACCGGTCAGTTGATTTGTTTTCAATGTGGCAAGGAGGGCCACTTCTCCAGAGATTGTCCATCGGCGACGGCGAGAGCGGCTGTAGTTCAGGAAGTGCCGCTACAGATGGTTCCCCTTCCACCTACTTCGGCACCGGCAGTGCCACCGTCTACGGGACGTGTTTATACCCTGGATCGAGCTCTGAACCTTGTTAGAGGTACTGTTACCATTGGTGGTGCTTGTGTTGATGTCTTGTTTGACTCTGGGGCTACGCATTTCTTTGTTGCTACCCCGATTGCTGTGGGGCTTGAGTTGCCCATGTCTGTACTTTCTTCACCGTTGTGAGTGACCACCGCCACCGGAGAAATATGTGATTGTACCAATGTACATCGCGATGTAGCGTTTCAGTGGGATGGCCGTGACTTTTCGGTAGATCTGATAGGATTATCGATGGCCAACTTGGAAATAATTCTGGCCATGGATTGGTTGTCCAGGAATTGTGTGATGATTGACTGTTGTGCCAAGCGTGTGGTGATGTCTCCATGTGATTCCACAGCCAGTCCCTCGCCGCACATTTTGTTGCTGCAGGCTAGGAGAGCCTTGAGAGCAGGGGCATTTAGATATGTCATGTTGGGAGGTTTGGTGAGTGGGACACAGGATGATATCACTGGCATTCCTGTGGTGAGGGAATTCCTCGAGGTGTTTCCTGAGGAGATTCCTGAGTTTCCGCCACAGAGGGAGATAGAGTTCTCCATTGATCTGTTGCCTGGTGTGGGGCCTATTTCATTAGCTCCATACCGGATGTCGCCACCGGAGCTGGCAGAGTTAAAGAAGCATATTGAGGATCTTTCAGCAAAAGACTTCATTCGACCGAGTGTGTCTCCTTGGGGAGCACCGGTTATCTTTGTGAAGAAGAAGGACGGGACAATGCGATTGTGCACTGCCTACAGGCAGCTGAACAAGGTGACGATCAAGAACAAGTATCCCCTTCCTCGGATTGATGATATGTTGGATCAGCTTAGGGGTGCTTGCGTTTATTCTAAGATTGATCTCTGGTCCGGATACCATCAGATTCGGGTGAAGCCGGAGGATGTCCCTAATACCGCATTTCGTTCAAGATACGATCACTTTGAGTATTAGGTGATTCCGTTTGGACTCACCAATGCACCTGCTGTGTTCATGGATTACATGAACCAGATTTTCCAGCCGTACCTGGATCAGTTTGTGATCGTCTTCATTGACGATATTTTGATTTACTCCAAGACGGAGGAGGAGCATGTGGAGCATTTGAGAACTGTTCTGCAAGTGCTGAAGGAGAAGAAACTCTATGCGAAGCCTTCCAAATGTGAGTTTTGGCTCAAGTCTGTGAAGTTTCTTGGGCATGTTATTTCTGCTGAAGGAGTTGTAGTGTATCCGAACAAGATCGAGGTCATACTGGATTGGGAGAGGCCCAAGACAGTTATGGAAGTGAGGAGCTTTCTGGGTTTGGCAGGTTACTATCGGAGGTTCATCAAGGGTTTCTCCACGATGGTTCTTCCTTTGACTAGCCTTACTCGGAAGGAGACTCCATTTGTCTGGACTCACGAGTGTGAGGAATGCTTTCAGGAGTTGAAGGAGAGACTGACTACTGCTCCTGTGTTGGTCCTTCCTGATCCTGCGCTTGAGATCGAGCTTTACACTGACGCCTCCGGGAAGGGGCTAGGTTGTGTGTTGATGCAGATGGGCAAAGTGATTGCCTATGTTTCGAGGCAGCTGAAGCCTCATGAGGAGAACTACCCTACTCATGACTTGGAGTTGGCTGCTATTGTGTTTTGCTTTCAAGATTTGGAGGCATTATCTTTTTGGTTTGAAGTTTGTGGTGTTCAGTGACCACAAGAGTTTGAAGTATCTTTTCGACCAGAAATAGCTGAACATGAGGCAGAGAAGATGGATGGAGTTCATAAAGGATTACGACTTTGAGTTGAAGTACCATCCTGGCAAGGCCAATGTGGTAGCTGATGCTTTGAGCCGGAAACCCGGGAGCTCAACCAGTTTGTTACTTGGTAACTTTGACGTGGTTGAGAAGTTCCGAAACCTGGCAGTGACCGCTCCGTGTGGGAGTGCACTTCTCGAGCTGGAAGCAACAGATGTTGTGAATGAGCTGTTAGAAAAGATCAAAGAAGCACAAGTTCAGAGAGAGTGTCTGGATTATGTGAAGAACCAAGACGGTGTGTCTTGGAATAATGATGGACTTCTTTTGTTTCAGTAGAGGATCGTGGTTCCTCGAGGTCCGTTGACCGATGAGGTTATGGCAGAGGCCCATAAGGGCCAGTTTTCTATCCACCCTGGTGCTACTAAGATGTATCAAGACCTGAAGAAGAACTTCTAGTGGCCGGGCATGAAGAAAGATGTTGTTGTCTTTGTGTCCAAGTGTTTGGTGTGCCAGAAGGTGAAGATCGAACATCAGAGGCCGTCTGGTGAACTTCAACCTCTTGAAGTACCACAGTGGAAGTGGGAAGGTATTTCCATGGACTTCGTGGTAGGATTGCTGAAGACTCAGGCAGGTTGTGACTATATCCGGGTCATTATGGACAGACTAACGAAGTCTGCCCATTTTCTTCCAGTGAAGGTGAGCTTCACTACAGAGTAGTTAGGCAAACTTTATGTTCGCGAGATTGTGAGGCTTCACGGGGTGCCTGAGAGTATCATCAGTGATAGGGACCCGAAGTTCACATCTCGGTTCTGGGAGGCGCTGCAGGAGGCTTTTGGTACGCAGTTGAGATTGAGTACTGCCTATCACCCTCAGACTGATGGACAGACTAAGAGGACCATCCAGACCTTGGAGGACATGTGGCGAGCTTGCACGTTGGAGCAGGGCTCGGCATGGGATAGGTACCTTCCGTTAGTTGAGTTTTCTTACAACAACAGCTTTCATGCTAGCCTGGGCATGGCGCCCTACAAAGCACTGTATGGTAGGAGGTGTCGGACTTCTACTTGTTGGTTTGAGGTTGGGGACAAGGAGCTTTTTGGCTTGGACTTTGTCCAAGATACCATCCAGCAGATCCAGTTGATCCGTGAAAGTTGAAGCAGGGGCAGAATCGCCAGAAGAGCTACTATGATGTCAAGCATCGTCCACTGGAGTTCAGTGAGGGTGAGCAAGTGTTTGTGAGACTTTCACCTGTCACCGGTGTTGGTCGGGCACTCGGAGTGAGGAAGTTGAGCCCGCGATATATTGGGCCATACCAGATCATTGGTAGAGTAGGACCAGTTGCCTACCGGCTTGCCTTGCCTCCGAACTTGGCCAACATCCACGGCGTGTTTCACGTGTCTCAGCTTCGGAAGTACATAGCAGATTCGTCGCACGTGGTACAACCTAATGATGTGGAGGTTCGGGAGAACCTAAAGACTCCTGTCGGACCACTCAAGATTCTCGATCGTGGCGAGAAGCAGCTGAGAAGCAAGATCATTCTGATGGTCAAAGTGCAATGGACCGGAAGAACTCCTGAGGAGTGTACTTGGGAACGTGAGGACGAGCTTCTCCGGCAATACCCCGAGTTTCGAGACAGGTATGTTTTCTGATTTTGAGGACAAAATCCTAAAAAGGTGGGGTGAATGTAAGAACCTGCACCGTTAATTAAGGAAATTAAGTAATTAATTATGTTAAATTAGGAAATGATTCCATAATTGACCCTAATAATTATTAAGAGGCTTTAATAATTATGATAAGTGATTAAGAATGCTAAAAGTCGCTTTTCGGAAGAAAAGTGCAGATACCGGTTCTGCTAGTCGGTATAAATGATTACCGAAAAAGTATCCCAGAAAATTATAATAAGGGCATGATAATTACTAGAATAATATGTAGGAGTTGTAAAACGAGTTTCAAGTCAAAATAATGAGAACTGGTGCCAGAAACTGATACTGGCTATGAAAAGCGCGTACCGGAAAGGTGCTCCGAAAAATATAATAAAAATATGATAATTCTTGTAAAATTGAGTAGATTAAGAATCATGAGTTTGGGATTAAAATGCTAAGCGTAGCAATTAAAGTTAATACTGTGTGTTTTAAGCTTAAGTGGCTATTTATATGATTGGCACATGATCCTAGGGCAATTCCTTTTGTCTTGAGCGTGAGTTTCTGGTCCTCCAGCAGCTGAGTGCTTCTCCTCTTGTCACCTTCACCTTCCCTCACTCTCTTGAACCAAAGGAGCCATTTTTACTCTTGGTTTCTCTAACTAAACACCTTGTGGTTGTGGGGAATAGCCTTGTGTGTGAGTGAGACTCCTTTTTCTGAGTATCCAGCTACTGTGAGTGAGTGTGGTTGGGTTGTGTTCCTTGTTGGTGAGGTAGGGGCCTTTACCTTGGCTTTGTGGAGCTTTCTTTGTGTAGAAAGGAACCACCTTGCTGTGCATTTTCGTGCACCCTTCCAAGTCAGAATCTTGGGAACTAGTTGTGAGCTCCAAGAGCCTTCCTTTGTTGAGTTTGAAGCCTTGAGCAAGTGTTGAACCTTTGGTCTTGTGTTTTGATGATTAAAAGAGGTGTCTTGGTATGTTTAATGAGTTAAACAAGTAACCAACAGTTGTATGAACCTTAATGTGCCTAAAAATGCATGCTTTAACGTGTGTAAGTGTTAAAAATGGAACCTTGGATGGATATCTTCGCGAAATGCAGAAACTGCATTCTGTCGCGAAATATCTGGATATTTGCTCGTGAAATATCCTGATATTGATATCCGGATATGTGTATCAGGATATTGATATCCGGATATGGGAATCTGGATATCCGGATATTGCCAGATGGATATCCGGATATTGGATATCCGGATATCTCCCCGAGGAATATCCGGATATTCTGGGATTTCGTTGAACAGTAGCTGTGTTGTTTGTACAATAGGCTACTGGGGGTTTGTGGACCCTAGATTGATGAAGTTGAACTTCTGTAATTAATGAACTAAGTCAGAATCATGTGATTAAGGGCTTGTGGCTTTGTTAGAAGCCTTAAGACGTAAAACGTAAAGGAAAGACGTTGTCCTTAAGTGTATGCATGTAGAGTTTGATTACTGATGTATTATTGGTCCATAACAGATTGTGATACTGTTGTGTTTGGGCTTTGAGATTGTGGACTCTTGGCTGGGATAGCTAGCTTTCAAGGTAAGCTTTCGTGTCCTCGGTTTGCCATGATGTGGTACCACCATGTCCCATGGGGGTATGGTTATATGCATGCTGTGTTACATGCTTTTGATGTTTTGGAACTGCTATTGAGCTGTTATATGCTAGTGCCTTTACGATATGCTTGTGGTGTTCCACCTATACGGTAAGCCTGAGTATGTGGTATATACAAGATGGTGAGGCTTTGGGTGAGGTGCAAGCAGTGTTCCTTGTACTACATGTAGGTATAGATGTATTACTGCATTTCTCTGGGCAGTAGAATAGTTTAAACACACATGGCATGAATATCTGTTGTACTGCATAGTTTTGGAACTTATATTGATTTAATGCTTTTAGAACTTATATTGCACATGTAAGTGAGCTTGGGGTGGAAGATCCTTGAGGACCCCTTATCTTACTGAGATGTCTAGTTTAGAGATCTTACCCAACGTTTGGGGAATTCTTATTTCAGGATCAGGTAATGTGGGGGTTGAGGCCCCAGGCGGCAGGAGGCCGGAGCTGAGTTAGATATTGCTGTTATTATATGCTGACTTGTTGGATGGTGGTTATGCATGCTGCTTTTATGCTTTTTACCTTCTTTATGACTTTGGATTATTTATGTTGAGACATGGTCGTTTATGCTGTTGATTTGGTGAGCATGAAGATTGTCCATGCCACGTAGACTCGTTACGTCTTGCTTTATTTGGAGTTGTAATAACGATCAGGATTATTGTCCAGATTACGAGATGTAATGCCGTGACTTAGATACTCACTTTATATTTTATATTGAGGTATTTCATTTAGTTGTCTTGCAATTTACATACAGGCATTGTTTTTATGAAATTGATTTAGTATAATCAACTTGGAAAAGAAAAAGGTATTCCGCAATTTTTAATTAAGCGCAGCTTAATACGATAGTATGATAACATTACCGGGTATACACGGGGTGTTACAAAACCCAACATTAGTATACTTTCCCTCAACTAAGCACTGAGGTTTTAAGTACTCCACCTGCCTACTAACTAAACACCTGGCTAGCTAGAGCCCAACCGGCTCTGATACCACTGTCAGGCCGATCTAGGGGGAGCCTGTGGTAGGGGACCACCTCTAATGGGGTAAGGCTATACCACTATATCAAGTGGGTCCGATATCATGTCTCAACCTAAAACCTCAAGGCATTGAGTTCATGGGTTCTTCCACTTATATTAGCACTTCACTTAACACATTACCCACCAATGAAAGACTCATCACCCTTAAATATACTAACAATTTTAATGCACTATTAACATCAAAACTTTTTACGCCTACATCCAATGATGAGTTTTCAGTTTATGTAATGAATTTGTTATTTTATTTAATTATTAACATTGTCAAATTCATTAAGTAACGTGTAAATTAATAAAATTAAGTTAATAATATATCAAAATTAATATACTCCTGAGTTATTTCATTTTCGTACATATGATTATATATTTGTTTGAATAGGTAAAAAGAGGTTTATTTATTTTATAAATTATTAAAAATAAATAAATGATTGGATCATGTCGTTACCTATAGTTATAGTTATATACACTCAAATAATCCTACACGATTTCATATTTTAAAATGCATTAAATAATTTCTTTATTATCAGTAAAAACAATTAATTATAGAGTCGATTACGCCATCATCGAAAATATTTATTATATAGAATTTCCTAAATTACTGAATAACATTTTATATTAAATGATGCCATAATTGGTTGATATATTTGCCATTAATTAATACTAACAAGTATTCGTAATGTACTTTTCTTTTTAAATTTAGGTAAGCTATAATCAATATAAATTAAAAATATTTAAAATTTTAAAGAATATAAAATATAAGGATTTATTTAAGTAGAAAATCTAAAGTAATATCTTTAAAAATAATATGTGGCCTTTTTTAAGGAAGAATAGATTAAGAGATTTCGCTGCAATAATTTCTTGAGATATATGTCATTAATTACTATTTAAATTTTTAAGGGATATAAAATACAAGAAAAAAACTATTTAAGTAGAAAATCTAAAAATAATATATTTAAAAATAATATGTGGCGCTTTTTAAGGAAGAAAATATGAAGAGATTTAACTACTATAAAAATAAAATAAAATCTAATCTAATATATAAAATGAGTTCATCCTCAATAACACATCTTCCCATTTGAAGAACTTAATATTTCGACTAACAATGTTACCAAATATATATATATATATATATATATATTATATATATATATATTCGACTATCATAAATTCCATTCGTTAAACACTAGTCCTCTACACGTTTGATTGATTCAATCGAAACCCATTTAAATTTTGTCTGTTGCCATAATTTAGTAAATTATTTCATTTGATTTAATTTAGTAAATTACTTAATATTTCATTAATTCGTATTAAATCATTTACCTAAAGAATGCTTAATTTCTTGATTATGAAAATCTTATTCCATTATTATTTTATTGTTTTACAATGCACGGCACCATATATAATGTGCAAGACCCTTAGTAGCAAAGCACTTTTTAGAGAAATGAGAAATCATCTTTGTAAGATGATATGCGAGCTCTAAAAGAGGTTTTGTGCTCATGATTTTCTCCCTTTTTTAGCTGAATTTCTTGTGTTTCTTCTAATTTTTTCTTTTATTTTATTTCTCCGCTTACAATTTCTTGTAAGTTCGATTAGATACTATCGTTTTCCTTCATATTTTATGTTTCTTTTCTTTCATTTTCTCAATAAATAATGCTTCAAATTTCCCTTTTTTCTTGTCCCCTCAATCTCATTTTTTCTCACTCCTCTATTTATCAAAGTTTGTGCAAGTATGACCTCCAATGCTATCGATTATGTTTAAAACTTTGAAAACCAAATGGAGAGGAATAAAGCCGTCGTGCATTCTTGGCTATCAAATTGAATCACTTAAAAAGAGAAAATCAATGTTAGCTATTCAGAGAAATGGGGATATTGTACAACATATTTTTCAGTGGTCATGTCAGCGATATCAAGAAGAATATGTGACTTCTGAATTGTTGACATGACTATTGAAACATGATGTTTTAAAATGTCTCCGTTCCTTCGAAGTTTTTCTTCAATTGATTCAAATCATTGGATGTATTTTTTAACTGATTCAATTTTATTTCCAAGGATCCAATCATAGCTTTTGTTGCCTCTTTATGTTGTTTTTTAAGTTTGAGGCTGATTCTATAGTTTTGGAGTTCATGTAAGCACAAACATTGATCAATAGAGAAGAAGAGAGTGAGTGATGAAATGTCAATGGATACAGTGTCGAAGAGTGACGGAGCCAATGTTGAGAAACCAAGATGAGACAATTAGATCGGAGGGAGGAGGGTCGTAAGTGGGAAGAACGAGTGTTCATGGAGATCTTGTGGACTTGGAGTTGGAAGTTGTGTTGGGAGTGTTTAGGGTGTAATGGTAGCTTTGATTCCCTCAGTGGCGGCAACCCAAGATCCATAGAGCATGGCGGCGACGGCGATGGCGAACATCCGATTTTTGTTAAGATACTTTTTCGAGACAAATAAGTCTACTATTATATATCCAGTTTTGAATTAAGAATTGGATTTATTTGCAATATAGATGTAAACCTTAATTATTCCAAGTGATAAAATTCCTCACACATACAATGTCCTCCCGCATTTAGTGGGTAATATGTAATTTCATCCCCTTTCTTTTTGTTCGTTATATAAATATTTTTCTTCATTTTGTTTCTTCAAATATTATAGGTCGATTATATGGTGTCGGAACATAAAACATTATTCAAAACATGAAAAAAAATATTAAGATAAATGTCATAGAACATAGTGTTTGTGAGTTTAAATTTTTAATGTTTTGGAAATAGTTTTAATGTTTGATTTCGAAATTAAGAATTAACAATGCCAACATTATTTAAACTCAATTCTCAAATAAAGTTAGAATGTGCTTTGCTTGGTTTTTATTTCAACGAGATTACTCTTTCCTTGCTACTAGTGGTGTAAAGACAATTGTTATTTAGTGCACCAAAAGTGAAGACATTTAAAGGTAATTAGGCATATTTATGTTGATAGTATATTTGAGTTATAATTTGTTCTTGAGATTGATATGAAAATTGTAATTCATTCATATAATAAAATATGGATTGTTAGCATAATGGTTCAATAGCAAAAAGGGAAATAAAAGCTATCTCAAGCAATATATACATCACTTGAGTCCCACAGAGAAACTTGTAGGAATTTAGGGTTCAAGAAGTATATTCTATGTACAAAGAATGAAAAATAGGAACAATTCATCAAACTTTGGAATATTAAATGTTGTAAAGTAAAGTGCATTGAATATTAAATATTTTTGATTTTTTAAAATAGGAGCAGAGATTAGAGAAATATGTCAAACACTATTTTAGAGACAAAAAGTCTAATAAGAGAAGGTTGGTTGGAAATCATGTTCCCTCCACTGATGCTATAACATCTTTGTATTTCATCATCACATCCAACATTGATCTATTAATCCAATTTTCAATATTTTAAGTCCAGATTCATATGTATCTTATTATGATCATTTAGAATCCTACCTTACACATTCCTATGCAAGTTCTGATTCTAGAAATCCTTGGTTCAAAGTTCCAAAACCTTAAAGTGAGTGTGTGTTGCAACTCATTCTTGAACATGATGGCAAATAAATGCAAGAGCGTAAATCAACCACAAAATTTTCAATTCCAAATCAAAAAATGATGTTTTCCAGCAAAAATATCTTAAAATGTGAATACACAATGTCAATTGTAAGTATCACATTTAAAACAAAATTTGGACAAATAAATCAAATTGCAACAATTCTAGAAACAAAGATTTATAACATAGCTTTGGTACTTGTCTTCTCCAACCACAAAAGTGCTTAGCTTATGGTAAGAAGCATGTTTAAGTCCAGAACATAAACAAAAATAGAATTTCAAAACATTTCTAAAGAGGAATGAGGAAGAGCATTTCAAAAAAAAATTCATATATATCCATTTTCTCTCTTTAGGGCTAACCACCTTCTTCAAAATATCTTCTATTTATAGATATGAAAACAACCCAATAACCCTTGCTCTTCTTTCTCCATCCAAGGGCTGAAAATACTCTTTCCTTTTCATGTTAATCCAATAGGTTTCCTTACTCCAGCTCAAATCTGCTTCAAACGTGTGAGAATGGGCGACTTCTTCCTTGTATGTGTGAGCTTCAAATGTTTTTAACTTGTTGAAGGTATGGATCCTGTGACATTTAAGGGTATGTGGGTATTTTCACATCTTTTCACCTTTTTCCCTTTTTTGAGTGAGTAAATGGGTTATTTATTTTTCTCTCTCTGATTGTAATGATACAATCTTTCAAGATGGAATTTTCTTCTTTTTCTTCTTTTTGATTTCCTTAAGTGCTCTTGTTTAGTGCTGATGAGTTTCCAATTTATTATGTGTTAAGGATCAATATGAGCATGAAATAGATTTAAAAGTAATTAAAAGTTATGAGAATTATAATTAAATTGTTATTTTATTTTCAATAATATTCTCATAAGATTTCTTATATTTTGCAGTAAATTTCAGCTCTATAAAGAGATAAATTGGAGAGATCAAGTAGGGTTGCTTTGGATTTTTGAATCATTCAAGATCTTATCAAATCTTCGTTTGAATATTTTTAAGGAAGTTTCCATTAAATAAAAAAAGGAAAGATTTGAAGGATTGGATCAAAGATATGATAGGAGATTCTAGTGAAGATTCCATTGAAGATATTATGGAAAATTAAAAGATATGATTTCATCCCCCTAAAAAGGCATCTCTTGAAAACACAAAGACAAAATTTGGCAGAGGCAACAATATTCAGAGGAGGAGACTCACGCTGGAGATTAGGATTCCGGAGAACTTGAAGATTGAAGACCATTGATCTTTCTTTTTCATTTTTTTTCTTTTCTTTCTTTGTTATGAATTCTTTTTACTATTTTAATTTTTTAGAGTCAAATATGTCTTGCTAATTTCTTTTTGTAGTTGGGATCACAGACCCATTGTGAATCCTTTTTATTTTT
This sequence comes from Gastrolobium bilobum, assembly GCF_033153095.1. NCBI lineage: Eukaryota > Viridiplantae > Streptophyta > Magnoliopsida > Fabales > Fabaceae > Gastrolobium > Gastrolobium bilobum. Next base: position 9,966 of record NW_026896990.1, on the reverse strand, counting down.
TAAATTGTTTTATAATTAATTTAATTAATTTAATTTTATTCTTCCTGTGTTAATTTTTCCACATCCTTTATAGAATTGATCACTCTATTTTAGGGTTTTGAGGGTAAGAGCTCACAATAGGAATATTGGGGTTTTATTCATGACAAAGGTAGAAAAACAATTTGTCTATTGTAACAGCCCGTTGTACACTGGTATTGTTAACATTAATTATGATATTAAGCGCAGTTACAATCACAGCAATTCATTTATAAAAATGCGAGTAAACTTTTTCTGTTTATTACGCGAGCATTTAAAACAATAAAAAGCGTAATAAATAAAAGCTGTGACCGTAACTATAAACTCTTCGCAGAATAATTATTTAAACTACTTATATAACATACATTACTTCCCTCAAGTCACTAAGGGGTTCCCATAAACCCACTTAGCGAAAATCTTACTTTTACGTTTTCTACATATCCGAACATGGTTCGGTTTTTAATTTTCTGCGGACAAACCCCATATAAAAAGTCTCCCATCTTTAAGTATGTTATTCTAGACTCAATTATCTTTCTAGGAAGCTATCACTCGAGTCATAAAGTTCTCGTTTGCTCCGGATATCGCCGTTTGAAGTTGGACGAGCAAATCTGCCAGCCAACCACAAAACAGCTCCAAACATCCTTCACTCAATCAATTACTTCAGAAAATCCACACAACCAATTCCTCTCAAATTTGTATACAACAAACTAGACTCCTCAAGATTCAATTTTATATATCATACACCTAATTTGACCAAGAAACGAAGCGGGAATAAATTTCCCAATTTTGGTCCAGAACTGCCCAATGTGCAGTATCCCACTGAACAGTCTGTGTTCTCTGCCCCCTATAGGCCGATTCTCAACCCATAATTTCCTCAAATTTTACCAAGAGATAAGGGACATCTCAAGATTTAAAATGGAATATGGAACGTCCCTATCGGACTTCTGTGGAGGGAGATATGCTCTCCCAAAGTTCGCCTAAAATCTGCCAATTTCTAGAAAATTCGCCACAGTTTCCTTTGTTTTTCCAATAATCCCCAAGTTTGCACAAGTGATCTATGACCTCAAAATATACCTAATAATCATTGGATGACACACACAAGGACCAACAATGTCTTGGGATTCTTACAACCCATCATATTTTATATTAATTTACTCAATTCATATCACATCGCTTACTTTGTTAACACTTATCATGTTTCAATCATCAAGGTCCATTTGCATGCATTTTCTAAACATACATATAAGCATAATCCTAAAATAGGCCTATGGCCCTTTCATCATATTACATATGCTTCATGGTTACATCAACTCATGTACAAATTACAAGGCTTCCAATGACATATTACAATTACAAACCTTAACCTTCAAATAATACATAATAAATACTCCAAAATAAACATGATAGAGAAACCTCAAAATGACATAATCCAAATGTAACTAGACTTAGGCAAAATGACATGAACAAATATGACAATAAATCTCCTCCTAGATATATATGCAATGTTCATGCCCTAAGTCTAGCCTAAGCCTAGAGTGCCACCCATGTCTATTAGGTACATTTGAGGCTAGTTATGCACTTATACAAAAGTGGGATTTAATGGAAAAACAAAAGAAACTCTGACAAAATTTCTAGAAATTGGCATAATTTGTGTGAAATTTGGAAGAGCATATCTCCCTACAAAAAATTCCAATAGGAACGTGCCATGCGCATTTGTAAAGCTTGAGATGTCAACTGTCTTGTATCAAAATTTGAATTCAATAGGAGTTGTACGCCGCATTGTAGAAGCCAGAGAGCACGGACTGCTCAGAACGCCCCTGCACATGGGGCTGTCTCTGGCAGTTTTTGGAAAATTTATTCCCGCTTCGTTTATTTGTTAAATTAGGTGTATGATATGTCAAATTGAAGCTTGATGTGTCTAGTTTACATTATACAAATTTTAGAGTAACTGGTGGAGTGAATTTTCCATAATAGTTGAGAGAGTGAGGGCTGTTTAGACCCTATTTGAGGTTGGCTGGCAGATTTGCTTGTCCAACTTCAAACGGTGATATCCGGAGAAAACGAGAACTTTATGAATCGTGTGATAGCTCTTTAGAAAGATAATTAAGTCTAGAATAATGTACTCAAAGATGAGAGGTTCGCAGCATGAGGTTTATCCGCAGTAATTAAAATACCGAACCATGTTTGGATAGGTAGAAAACGAAAAAGTGAGATTTAAGCTAAGTGGGTTTATGTGAACCCCTTAGTGACTTGAGAGGAGTGCTATATGATATCTAGGAAGTTTATATTATTATTCCACAAAGAGTTATCAGTTACGGTCACAACTTTTATTTATTATGCTTTTATTGTTTTAAATACTCGCGTAATAAAAAGGAAAAAGTTTACTCGCATTTTTATAAATGAATTGTTGTGATTGTAACTGCGTCTAATATCATAATCAATGTTATCAATACCAGTACGTAACGAGCTGTTACAATATCCGGGTATTGACCCTGCGATATTCGGATATTGATATACGGATATGTCGCCGAGGAATATCAGGATATTCTGGGAAAAATCATGTTTTGAGCTATTTTACACAAACATAAGCATGGGTTGGGTTTTTGGACCTTTAAATGATTGTTATGAACCTCTGGAATAATTTAATTAAGTCAGAACTCATAATATTGAAGGCTTATGGCTTTGAGAGAAGCCTACTGTCATTAAATGAAAAAGGAAACGTAGTCCTAATGCAATAAGCTTCTAGACTATGAATATTAATTATATTTCTGGTATAAACAGACCTTGATTCTACTGTTTGGTGATCTGTGAGCTGCTATTTAGGTCTTGAGCTTGATCATACTTCTTGACAGGTAAGTTCCGTCTTCTCAAGGTTAATCCTCATTTGTTCCACCATACTCCAAGAGGGGGATGGTAGTTTTATGTGGTATGACCCACAAAAATCTGTTTGTGTAGGAAAAAAGTTTAATGCCCTCTTACTTGACATAAATATTCCCCTTTTTTAAAATAGGAGCAGAGATTAGAGAAATATGTCAAACACTATTTTAGAGACAAAAAGTCTAATAAGAGAAGGTTGGTTGGAAATCATGTTCCCTCCACTGTTGCTATAACATCTTTGTATTTCATCACATCCAACATTGATCTATTAATCCAATTTTCAATATTTTAAGTCCAGATTCATATGTATCTTATTATGATCATTTAGAATCCTACCTTACACATTCCTATGCAAGTTCTGATTCTAGAAATCCTTGGTTCAAAGTTCCAAAACCTTAAAGTGAGTGTGTTGCAACTCATTCTTGAACATGATGGAAAATAATTGCAAGAGCATAAATCAACCACAAAATTTTCAATTCCAAATCAAAAAATGATGTTTTCCAACAAACATATCTTAAAATGTGAATACACAATGTCAATTGTAAGTATCACATTTAAAACAAAATTTGGACAAATAAATCAAATTGCAACAATTCTAGAAACAAAGATCTATAACATAGCTTTGGTACTTGTCCTCTCCAACCACAAAAGTGCTTAGTTTATGGTAAGAAGCATGTTTAAGTCCAGAACAAAAACAAAAATAGAATTTCAAAACATTTCTAAAGAGGAATGAGGAAGAGCATTTCAAAAAAAATTCATATATATCCATTTTCTCTCTTTAGGGCTAACCACCTTCTTCAAAATATCTTCTATTTATTGATATGAAAACAACCCAATAAGCCTTGCTTTTCTTTCTCCATCCAAGGGCTGAAAATACTCTTTCCTTTTCATGTTAATCCAATAGGTTTCCTTACTCCAGCTCAAATCAACTTCAAACGTGTGAGAATGGGCGACTTCTTCCTTGTATGTGTGAGTTTCAAATGTTTTTAACTTGTTGAAGGTATGGATCCTGTGACATTTAAAGGTATGTGGGTATTTTGACCTTTTCCCTTTTTTGAGTGAGTAAATGGGTTATTTATTTTTCTCTCTCTGATTGTAATGATACAATCTTTCAAGATGGAATTTTCTTCTTTTTCTTCTTTTTGATTTCCTTAGCTCTTGTTTAGTGCTGATGAGTTTCCAATTTACTATGTGTTAAGGATCAATATAAGCATGAAATTGATTTAAAAGTAATTAAAAGTTATGAGAATTATAATTAAATTGTTATTTTATTTTCAATAATATTCTCATAAGATTTCTTATATTTTGCAGTAAATTTCAGCTAAATAAAGAGATAAATTGGAGAGATCAAGTAGGGTTGCTTTGGATTTCTGAATCATTCAAGATCTTATCAAATCTTCGTTTGAATATTTTTAAGGAAGTTTCCATTAAATAAAAAAGGGAAGATTGGATCAAAGATATGATAGAAGATTATAGTAAAAATTCCTTTGAAGATATTATGGAAAATTAAAAGATATGATTTCATCCCTATAAAAGGCATCTCTTGGAAACACAAAGACACAATTCGATAGAGGCAACAATATTAAAAGGAAGAGACTCATGCTGGAGATCAGGATTCCGGAGAACTTGAGGATTGAAGACCATTGTTCTTTCTTCTTCATCTTTTTCTTTTCTTTCTTTGTTATGAATTCTTCTTACTATTTTAATTTTTTAAAGTCAGATATGTCTGGCTAATTTCTTTTTGTAGTTGGGATCACAGACCCAATGTGAATCGTTTTTAATTTTTAAATTGTTTTTATAAATAGTTTAATTTATTTAGTTTTATTATGCCTGTGTTAATTTTACCACATCCTTTATAGAGTTGATCCTTCTATTTTAGGGTTTTGAGGGTTAGAGCTCACAATAAAAATATTGGGGTTTTATTCTTGACAAAGGTAGAAAAACAACTTGTGTACGATGTAGACATAGGCTTACATAGATTGCGAACTTTTAGATTCATTTTCTTAATGCTTAACTCAAGAGGAATTACTAGGACACTAGGATTCTAATTGGTTTAAAGAGTTGAAATAACTAAGACATTAGGGTTCAACTATTTAATAGGGAAATAATGAATTATCTGAGCTGATAAATTAGTTAGTTATAAAATTCAATTTAGGAATATAAGGGAGGATCAGAGGTGAAGTGAATCCTGACTGCATTTTCTTTTACAATCTTAATTACTCTTATTTTCTTTCACATGGGTCCTTTCACTTATATACACTTCGATTAACCCATTACTAACCAATGTGAGACTCATCACACTTGAATTTACCAAAAATTTCCCCCTTTAGAGTGAAACCTGTAAGAACCCGCACCGTTAATTAAGGAAATTAAGTAATTAATTATATTAAATTAGGAAATGATTCCATAATTGACCCTAATAATTATTAAGAGGCTTTAATAATTATGATAAGTGATTAAGAATGCTGAAAGTCGCTTTTCGGAAGAAAAGTGCAGATACCGATTCTGCTAGTCGGTATAAATGCGTACCGAAAAAGTATCCCAAAAAATTATAATAAGGGCATGATAATTACTAGAATAATATGTAGGACTTGTAAAACGAGTTTCAAGTCAAAATAATGAGAACTGGTGCCAGAAACTGATACTGGCTATGAAAAGCGCGTACTGGAAAGGTGCTCCGAAAAATATAATAAAAATATGATAATTCTTGAAAAATTGTGTAGATTAAGAATCCTAAGTTTGGGATTAAAATTCTAAGCGTAGCAATTAAATTTATTACTGTGTGTTTTAAGCTTAAGTGGCTATTTATATGATTGACTCATGATCCTAGGGCAATTCCTTTTGTCTTGAGCGTGAGATTCTGGTCCTCCAGCAGCTGAGTGCTTCTCCTCTTGTCACCTTCACCTTCCCTCACTCTCTTGAACCAAAGGAGCCATTTTTACTCTTGGTTTCTCTAACTAAACACCTTGTGGTTGTGGGGAATAGCCTTGTGAGTGAGTGAGACTCCTTTTTCTGAGTATCCAGCTACTGTGAGGGAGTGTGGTTGGGTTGTGTTCCTTGTTGGTGAGGTAGGGGCCTTTACCTTGGCTTTGTGGAGCTTCATGGAGCTTTCTTTGTGTAGAAAGAAACCACCTTGCTGTGCATTTTCGTGCACCCTTCCAAGTCAGAATCTTGGGAACTAGTTGTGAGCTCCAAGAGCCTTCCTTTGTTGAGTTTGAAGCCTTTAGCAAGTGTTGAACCTTTGGTCTTGTGTTTTGATGATTAAAAGAGGTGTCTTGGTATGTTTAATGAGTTAAACAAGTAACCAACAGTTGTATGAACCTTAATGTGCCTAAAAATGCATGCTTTAACGTGTGTAAGTGTTAAAAATGGAACCTTGGATGGATATCTTCGCGAAACACAGAAACTGCATTTTGTCGTGAAATATTCGGATATTTGCTCGTGAAATATCTGGATATGTGTATCCGGATATTGATATCCGGATATGGGAATCTGGATATCCGGATATTGCCAGATGGATATCCGGATATTGGATATTCGGATATTGGATATCCGGATATGTCCCTGAGGAATATCCGGATATTCTGGGATTTCGTAGAACAGTAGTTGTGCTGTGTGTACAGTAGGCTACTGGGGGTTTGTGGGCCCTTGATTGATGAAGTTGAACTTCTGTAATTAATGAACTAAGTCAGAATCATGTGATTAAGGGCTTGTGACTTTGTTAGAAGCCTTAAGACGTAAAACGTAAAGGAAAGACGTTGTCCTTAAGTGTATGCATGTAGAGTTTGATTACTGATGTATTATTGGTCCATAACAGATTGTGATACTGCTGTGTTTGGGCTTTGAGATTGTGGACTCTTGGCTGGGATAGCTAGCTTGCAAGGTAAGTTTTTGTGTCCTCGGTTTAGCCATGTTGTGGTTCCACCATACCCCATGGGGGTATGGTTATATGCATGATATGTTACATGCTTTTGATGTTTTAGAAATGCTATTGAGTTGTTATATGCTAATGACTTTATGATATGCATGTGGTGTTCCACCTATATGGTAAGTCTGAGTATGTGGTACATACAAGATGGTGAGGCTGTGGGTGAGGTGCAAGCGGTGTTCCTTGTACTACATGTAGGTATAGACGTATTCATGCATTTCTGTGGCCAGTAGAATAGTTTAAACACACATGGCATGAATATCTTTTGCACTGCATAGTTTTGGAACTTATATTGCACATGTAAGTGAGCTTGGGATGGAAGATCCTTGAGGACCCCTTGTCTTACTGAGATTTCTAGTTTAGAGATCTCACCCCACGTTTGGGGAATGCTTATTTCAGGTTCAGGTAATGTTGGGGTTGAGGCCCCCAGGCGGCAGGAGGCCGGAGCTGAGTTAGATATTGCTGTTATTATATGCTGACTTGTTGGATGCTGGTTATGCATGCTGCTTTTATGCTTTTAGCTTCTTTATGACTTTGGATTATTTATGTTGAGACTTGGTCGTTTATGCTGTTGATTTGGTGAGCATGGGGATTGTCCATGCCACGTAGACTTGTTACGTCTTGCTTTATTTGGAGTTGTAATAATGTATCAGGATTATTGTCCGGATTACGTGATGTAATGGCATGACTTAGATACTCACTTTATATTTTATATTGAGGTATTTCAGTTAGTTGTCTTGCAATTTACATACAGGCATTGTTTCTATAAAATTGATTAAGTAATCAACTTGGCTAAGTATAATGACGTCATAATTGGAGAAGAAAAAGATATTCCGCAATTTTTAATTAAGCGCAGCTTAATACGATAGTATGATAACATTATCGGGTATACACGGGGTGTTACATTTTATGGTATCAGAGCAACGGTTCTAGGGCAAAGCCTGTATATATTGCAATGATTAAGATGTTTGGTTGTGTCTGTCTTGTGTGTTTTCTCCGTTGGTTGTTATTATGATGATGCATATGTGATCACATTGCGTGGGCCTGATCAACTCATATTTTGTGTAACTTGTGCAGAGTCATGGTAGGATCCAGGACAACACGTGAGACTGCTGAGGATCAACTCGATCCAATCCTAACTGCATTGGCTGAGTTGCAGAAGGCCACTACATTGGCCAACGTGGCAATGTTGGACGCTGCTAGAGAAGCGAACCAGAAGGCCACAGAGGATGCTCTTGAGGCAAATCGGTTGGCAACATGACCTTGATGAGGGCCATGTTGGAGGAGATGAGAGCTGGTCCAGCTGTTGGTTAGTTCCCACCGCCACCACCACCGCCGCCTCCACCTAGTGTTCAGGATGAGACCCTGAGTCACATTGGTAGTGCTACGCATGATGCTGGGGTGATGGAACCCTTCGTGGAGCCCGCTGAGGACAGAGATGCGATTGATCGCCGGCTGGATGCTTTCCGTAAGCATAAGCCACCTACTTTTGATGGGTCTTATGATCCTATTGCTGCTGCAAGATGGCTTCAGGCGCTAGACAAGATCTTTCGGTTCATGCAGTGTTCAGATCCGCAGAAGCTGATGTTCGCTACTTACATGCAGGAAGGCGATGCCCATGAGTGGTGGACAAACATTTCTCATGCCTACACAATGTAGGGTCGTGTGATGACGTGGCCGTTCTTCGAGGAATGTTTTCTGGGTCAGTACTTCCCGTAGGATGCACAGGAGAGGAAGCAAGGGGAGTTTGACAGGTTAGTACAGGGCTCATTGTCTGTTGACGAGTACCTGGCCAAGTTCACTGAGCTGGTGAAGTTTTCACACTTCAGGATGGCGAGGCCTACTCCTACATTCTTGGCTGCTAAGTTCTGCAGGGGACTTAGTGAGGATATTGTTGGTTACCTTGCTGGTTCTGTTTCGAGAGACTTTGGGACACTGGTTCAGCAGTGTCGAGATATTGAAGATTTCTACAGCACGAGTAAGGCTAAGAGGGCCAAGGTAGCTGAGACGACGACGAAGGTAGCTGGTAGTTCCACTTCTTGGAGAGACAGGATGTTTGGGACCAAGGGCAAAGGAAAGCAGATGGAAACTCGGCAAGTGCCGAATCAGTTCAAGAGGATTTCTGCTCAGGGGAGTGCAGTGAGACCTCCTGCTCCCAGGTGTTCGGGAAGCAGGAAGACTCACTTTGGACCGTGTTCTACCGGTCAGTTGATTTGTTTTCAATGTGGCAAGGAGGGCCACTTCTCCAGAGATTGTCCATCGGCGACGGCGAGAGCGGCTGTAGTTCAGGAAGTGCCGCTACAGATGGTTCCCCTTCCACCTACTTCGGCACCGGCAGTGCCACCGTCTACGGGACGTGTTTATACCCTGGATCGAGCTCTGAACCTTGTTAGAGGTACTGTTACCATTGGTGGTGCTTGTGTTGATGTCTTGTTTGACTCTGGGGCTACGCATTTCTTTGTTGCTACCCCGATTGCTGTGGGGCTTGAGTTGCCCATGTCTGTACTTTCTTCACCGTTGTGAGTGACCACCGCCACCGGAGAAATATGTGATTGTACCAATGTACATGTGGTGATGTCTCAGTGATTCCACAGCCAGTATCACATTTTGGCATTTGAGAGCAGGGGCATTTAGATGTCATGTTGGGAGGTTTGGTGAGTGGGACACAGGATGATATCACTGGCATTCCTGTGGATGGGAAGTTCCTTAAGTTGTTTCCTGAGTTTCCGCCACAGAGGGAGATAGAGTTCTCCATTGATCTGTTGCCTGGTGTGGGGCCTATTTCATTAGCTCCATACCGGATGTCGCCACCGGAGCTGGCAGAGTTAAAGAAGCATATTGAGGATCTTTCAGCAAAAGACTTCATTCGACCGAGTGTGTCTCCTTGGGGAGCACCGGTTATCTTTGTGAAGAAGAAGGACGGGACAATGCGATTGTGCACTGCCTACAGGCAGCTGAACAAGGTGACGATCAAGAACAAGTATCCCCTTCCTCGGATTGATGATATGTTGGATCAGCTTAGGGGTGCTTGCGTTTATTCTAAGATTGATCTCTGGTCCGGATACCATCAGATTCGGGTGAAGCCGGAGGATGTCCCTAATACCGCATTTCGTTCAAGATACGATCACTTTGAGTATTAGGTGATT